>NC_047078.1:13448428-13490323 GCF_902459465.1 Asterias rubens | reverse complement strand
GGATTGGTCAAGCGGTAGATTTCTCGACATCAGAATCGGAGGTCCCCAGTTCGAATCCTCGGCAGTGATGTCAATGTTGTTTTGTTTACATTTGACATTTCCAAATAGATCGGGGATTCGAATATTTATAAACGAGATTTTTCCTAGGTTTTGCTGTGGATCGATTCGGTCAAGAGGTAGATTTCTCGACTTCAGAATCGGAGGTCCCCAGTTCGAATCCTGGGCATTGATGTCAATGTTGTTTTGTTTACATTTAACATTTTCAAAATGATAGGAGTTGCGGATATTTATGAACGAGATTTGTCCTATGTTTTTTTGTGGATCGGATTGGTCAAGCGGTAGATTTCTCGACATCAGAATCGGAGGTCCCCAGTTCGAATCCTGGGCTTTGATGTCAATGTTGTTGTGTTTACATTTGACATTTTCAAAATGATAGGAGTTGAGGATATTTATGAATAAGATTTTTCCTATGTTTTTCTGTGGATCGGATTGGTCAAGCGGTAGATTTCTCGACATCAGAATCGGAGGTCCCCAGTTCGAATCCTGGGCTTTGATGTCAATGTTGTTGTGTTTACATTTAACATTTTCAAAATGATAGGAGTTGAGGATATTTATGAATAAGATTTTTCCTAGGTTTTTCTGTCGATCGGATTGGTCTAGCCGTAGATTTCTCGACTTTAGAATCGGAGGTCCCCAGTTCGAATCCTCGGCAGTGATGTCAATGTTGTTTTGTTTACATTTGACATTTCCAAATAGATCGGGGATTCGAATATTTATAAACGAGATTTTTCCTAGGTTTTGCTGTGGATCGATTCGGTCAAGTGGTAGATTCTCGGCTTCAGAATCTGAGGTCCCCAGTTCGAATCCAGGGCAATGATATCAATGTTGTTTTGATTCGGGTGACATTTTCAAAATGATAGGAGATGCGGATATTTATGAATGAGATTTTTCCTAGGTTTTTCTGTTCATCGGATTGGTCTAGCCGTAGATTTCTCGACTTTAGAATCGGAGGTCCCCAGTTCGAATCCTCGGCAGTGATGTCCATGTTGTTTTGTTTACATTTGACATTTTCAAAATGATAGGAGATGCGGAAATTTATGAATTGGATTTGTTGTAGGTATCCGTGGATCGGGATTGGTCAAGCGGTAGATTTCTCGACTTTAGAATCGGAGGTCCCCAGTTCGAATCCAGGGATATGTTGTTTTGTTTTGTTTCGGCTGACTTTTTCAAAATGATAGGAGATGCGGATATTTATGAATGAGATTTTTCCTAGGTTTTTCTGTGGATCAGATTGGTCAAGCGGTAGATTTCTCGACTTTAGAATCGGAGGTCCCCAGTTCGAATCCTCGGCAGTGATGTCCATGTTGGTTTGCTTACATTTGACATTATCAAAATGATAGGGGATTCGGATATTTATGAATGAGATTTTTCCCTAGGTTTTTGTGTGATCGGATTGGTCAAGCGGTAGATTTCTCGACATGAGAATCGGAGGTCCCCAGTTCGAATCCTGGGCATTGATGTCAATGTTGTTTTGTTTACATTTGACATTTTCAAAATGATAGGAGATGCGGATATTTATGAAATAGATTTTTCCTAGGTTTTTCTGTGGATCGGATTGGTCAAGCGGTAGATTTCTCGACTTTAGAATCGGAGGTCCCCAGTTCGAATCCTCGGCAGTGATGTCCATGTTGTTTTGTTTACATTTGACATTTTCAAAATGATCTGGGATTCGGATATTTATGAATGAGATTTTTCCTAGGTTTTTCTGTGGATCGGATTGGTCAAGCGGTAGATTTCTCGACATCAGAATCGGAGGTCCCCAGTTCGAATCCTGGGCATTGATGTCAATGTTGTTTTGTTTACATTTGACATTTTCAAAATGATAGGAGATGCGGATATTTATGAATGAGATTTTTCCTAGGTTTTTCTGTGGATCGGATTGGTCAAGCGGTAGATTTCTCGACATCAGAATCGGAGGTCCCCAGTTCGAATCCTCGGCAGTGATGTCCATGTTGTTTTGTTTACATTTGACATTTTCAAAATGATAGGGGATTCGGATATTTATGAATAAGATTTTTCCCATGTTTTTCTGTGGATCGGATTGGTCAAGCGGTAGATTCTCGGCTTCAGAATCGGAGGTCCCCAGTTCGAATCCAGGGTAATGATATCAATGTTGTTTTGATTCGGGTGACATTTTCAAAATGATAGGAGATGCGGATATTTATGAATGAGATTTTTCCTAGGTTTTTCTGTTGATCGGATTGGTCTAGCCGTAGATTTCTCGACTTTAGAATCGGAGGTCCCCAGTTCGAATCCAGGTCAATGATATCAATGTTGTTTTGTTTACATTTGACATTTTCAAAATGATAGGAGTTGCGGATATTTATGAATGAGATTTTTTCTATGCGGATATTTATGAATGAGATTTTTCCTAGGTTTTCCTGTTGATCGGATTGGTCTAGCCGTAGATTTCTCGACTTTAGAATCGGAGGTCCCCAGTTCGAATCCAGGTCAATGATATCAATGTTGTTTTGTTTACATTTGACATTTTCAAAATGATAGGAGATTCGGATATTTATGAATAATAATTTTCCTAGGCTTTTCTGTGGATCGGATTGGTCAAGTGGTAGATTTCTTCACTTCAGAATCGGAGGTCCCCAGTTCGAATCCTGGGTAATGATATCAATGTTGTATTGATTCGGGTGACATTTTCAAAATGATAGGAGATGCGGATATTTATGAATGAGATTTTTCCTAGGTTTTTCTGTTGATCGGATTGGTCAAGTGGTAGATTCTCGGCTTCAGAATCGGAGGTCCCCAGTTCGAATCATGGGCTTTGATGTCAATGTTGTTGTGTTTACATTTGACATTTTCAAAATGACAGGAGATGCGGATATTTATGAATGAGATTTTTCCTAGGTTTTTCTGTTGATCGGATTGGTCTAGCGGTAGATTTCTCACATCAGAATCGGAGGTCCCCAGTTCGAATCATGGGCTTTGATGTCAATGTTGTTTTGTTTACATTTGACATTTTCAAAATGATAGGAGATGCGGAAATTTATGAATGGGATTTGTTGTAGGTTTTTCCTTGGATCGGGATTGGTCAAGTGGTAGATTTCCCGACTTTAGAATCGGAGGTCCCCAGTTTGAATCCTTGGCATTTATGTCAATGTTGTTTTGTTTACATTTGACATTATCAAAATGATAGGAGATGCTGATATTTATAAAAGAGATTCTCCAAAGTTTTTCTATTGATCGAACTGGTCAAGCGGTAGATTTCCGACTTTAGAATCGGAGGTCCACAGTTCGAATCCTGGGCTATGGTATTAATGTTGTTTTTATTCGAGTGACGTTTTCAAAATGATAGAAGATGTGGATATATGGTTGTTCTAAAGCTACTGGTTAAATCTAAGCCAGATCTGATGTGATACTTTTTGTAATCCTTCAAAGTGATAGGGGATGCGGATATTTATAAATGAGAGTTTTTCCCAAGTTTTTCTGTGGATCGATTTGATCTTTCGACATCAGAATCAGAGGTCCTATTTGATCGAATCCTAGAACAAATAGAGGATGCATAACTGGGATTTTCACAGAATTTTTCTGTGAATCGATTTGGTCTTTGCAGAAGATCTCTAGACTTCAGAATCGGGTCCCGGTACAGAATTCCGTACTAAGAAACATTGGTGTTTCCGAAACTACTGGTTGAATCTTACCGAAATCCGAGATGATCTTTCTGCTCAAATTTAGCCGAGATTAATTCTCTGTTAAAAAAATATAAGCATTCTGAAGCTGAGCAACTTAAAAAAGTTTAAACACCCATGTTTCTTAGTAACTGAGCAATTAAACAAGAAATCTTATCTCTGATCTCGCTTTGTCTCACTCTAAGGTAATTTCGGGCAATCCTCTTAGACATTAATCTCTTTTCAAACTGAGCAATTTAAAAAATTTTTTATCAAATCAGAGCAGATTAAAAAAAATATCATCTCAGATCTGGGTTAGATTCAACCAGTAGCTTCAGAACACCCATGTTCCTTATACAGCAGATTTCAAAAAGAAATCTCGCTTAGATTCAACGAGTAGCTTCAGAACACCCATGTTCCTTAGTAAAGAAGTAATCTTAGCTCAATCTGAGCAGATTTAAAAAAATCATCATCTCAGATCTGGCTTAGATTCACCCAGTAGCTTTCAGAACACCCATGTTCCTTACACAGGTCAGTCTGAGCAGATTTCAAAAAGAAATCTCGCTTAGATTCAACGAGTAGCTTCAGAACACCCATGTATTTTAGTAAAGAAGTAATCTCAGGTGTATCTGAGCAGATTTTAAAAAATATCATCTCAGATCTATGGCTTAGATTCAACGAGTAGCTTTAGAACACATATGTCTCTTATTACAGAATTAATCTCGGCTCAATCTGAGCAGATTTCAGACATGGCTTCAGAACACCAATGTTCCTCATTTCAGATTTAATCTCGGCTAAATCTGAGCAGATTTAAAAAATCATCATCTCAGATCTGGCTTAGATGAATCAGAACACCCATGTTCCTTATTACAGAATTAGTCTCAGCTCAATCTGAGCAGATTAAAAAAATTGTCATCTCAGATCTGGCTGAGATTCAAGCAGTAGCTTCAGAACACACATGTTTCTGATTACAAAATTAATCTTAGCTCAATCTGAGCAGATTTAAAAAAGTATCACATCAGATCTGGCTTAGATTCAACGAGTAGCTTCAGAACACCCATGTTCCTTATTACAGATTTAATCTCGGCTCAATCTGAGCAGATTTAACAATTCATCATCTCAGATCTGGCTTAGATTCAACCAGTAGCTTCAGAACACCTATGTTCCTTATTACAGAATTAATCTCAGTTCAGTTTGAGCAGATTTAAAATAGTATCACATTAGATCTCGCTTAGATTCAACGAGTAGCTTCAGAACACCCATTTTTCTTAGAACAGAATAAGTCTCAGCTCAATCTGAGCAGATTAAAAAAAATGTCATCTCAGATCTGGCTGAGACTCAACGAGTAGCTTCAGAACACCCATGTTTTTTAGTAAAGAAGTAATCTTAGCTCAATCTGAGCAGATTAAAAAAAACGTCAATTCAGAAATTGCTGAGATTCAACGAGTAGCTTCAGAACACCCATGTTTCTTAGTAAAGAATTAATCTAAGCTCAGTCTGAGCAGATTTAAAAAAATATCATCTCAGATCTGGCTAAGATTCAACGAGTAGCTTCAGAACACCCATGTTTTTTAGTAAAGGAGTAATCTTAGCTCAATCTGAGCAGATTAAAAAAGACGTCAATTCAGAAGTCGCTGAGATTCAACGAGTAGCTTCAGAACACCCATGTTTCTTAGTAAAGAAGTCTCAGCTCAATCTGAGCAGATTAAAAAAATTGTCATCTAAGATCTGGCTGAGATTCAAGCAGTAGCTTCAGAACACACATATTTCTAATTACAAAATTAATCTTAGCTCAATCTGAGCAGATTTAAAAAAGTATCACATCAGATCTGGCTTAGATTCAACGAGTAGCTTCAGAACACCCATTTTTCTTAGTACAGAATAAATCTCAGCTCAATCTGAGCAGATTTCAAACACCATCATCTCAAAGTCGCTGAGATTCAAGCAGCTTCAGAACACACATGTTTCTTAGTAAAGAAGTAATCTTCGCTCAATCTGAGCAGATTAAAAAAACCATCATCTCAGATCTGGGTTAGATTCAACCAGTAGCTTCAGAACACCCATGTTCCTTATTACAGAATTAGTCTCAGCTCAATCTGAGCAGATTAAAAAAATTGTCATCTCAGATCTGGCTGAGATTCAAGCAGTAGCTTCAGAACACACATGTTTCTGATTACAAAATTAATCTTAGCTCAATCTGAGCAGATTTAAAAAAGTATTACATCAGATCTGGCTTAGATTCAACGAGTAGCTTCAGAACACCCATGTTCCTTATTACAGATTTAATCTCAGCTCAATCTGAGCAGATTTCAAAAACCATCATCTCAAAGTCGCTGAGATTCAAGCAGCTTCAGAACGCACATGTTATTTAGTAAAGAAGTAATCTTAGCTCAATCTGAGCAGATTTAAAAAAGTATCACATCGGATCTGGTTTAGATTCAACGAGTAGCTTCAGAACACCCATGTTTCTTAGTAAAGAATTAACCGAAGCTCAATCTGAGCAGATTTAAAAAAAATATCATCTCAGATCTGGCTTAGATTCAACCAGTAAGTTTCAGAACACCCATGTTCCTTATTACAGGTCAGTCTGAGCAGATTTAAAAAAAAAAACTCGCTTAGATTCAACGAGTAGCTTCAGAACACCCATCTTTCTTAGTACAGAATTAATCTCGGCTCAATCTGAGCAGATTTTAAAAATCGTCATCTCAGAAGTCGCTGAGATTCAAGCAGTAGCTTCAGAACACACGTGTTTCTTATTACAAAATTAATCTCAGGTCTATCTGAGCAGATTTTAAAAAATATCATCTCAGATCTATGGCTTAGATTCAACGAGTAGCTTTAGAACACACATGTCTCCTATTACAGAATTAATCTCGGCACAATCTGAGCAGATTTAACAAATCATCATCTCAGATCGGGCTTAGATTCAACCAGTAGCTTCAGAACACCTATGTTCCTTATTACAGAATTAATCTCAGTTCAGTTTGAGCAGATTTAAAAAAGTATCACATCAGATCTGGCTTAGATTCAACGAGTAGCTTCAGAGCACCCATATTTCTTGGTACAGAATAAATCTCAGCTCAATCTGAGCAGATTAAAAAAATTGTCATCTCAGATCTGGCTGAGATTCAAGCAGTATCTTCAGAACACACATTTTTCTTATTACAAAATTAATCTTAGCTCAATCTGAGCAGATTTCAAAAAGTATCATCTCAAAGTCGCTGAGATTAAAGCAGTAGCTTCAGAACACACATGTTTCTTAGTAAAGAAGTAATCTCAGGTCAATCTGAGCAGATTTAAAAAAATATCATCTCAGATCTGGCTTAGATTCAACGAGTAGCTTCAGAACACCCATGTTTTTTAGTAAAGAAGTAATCTTAGCTCAATCTGAACAGATTAAAAAAAACGTCAATTCAGAAGTCGCTGAGATTCAACGAGTAGCTTTAGAACACCCATGTTTCTTAGTAAAGAATTAATCTAAGCTCAATCTGAGCAGATTTAAAAAAAATATCATCTCAGATCTGGCTTAGATTCAACCAGTAGCTTTCAGAACACCCATGTTCCTTATTCCAGGTCAGTCTGAGCAGATTTAAAAAAAAAAACTCGCTTAGATTCAACGAGTAGCTTCAGAACACACATGTTTCTACAGAATTAATCTCGGCTCAATCTGAGCAGATTTAAAACATCGTCATCTCAGAAGTCGCTGAGATTCAAGCAGTAGCTTCAGAACACACATGTTTCTGATTACAAAATTAATCTTAGCTCAATCTGAGCAGATTAAAAAAGACGTCAATTCAGAAGTCGCTGAGATTCAACGAGTAGCTTCAGAACACCCATGTTTCTTAGTAAAGAATTAGTCTCAGCTCAATCTGAGCAGATTAAAAAAATTGTCATCTAAGATCTGGCTGAGATTCAAGCAGTAGCTTCAGAACACACATATTTCTGATTACAAAATTAATCTTAGCTCAATCTGAGCAGATTTAAAAAAGTATCACATCAGATCTGGCTTAGATTCAACGAGTAGCTTCAGAACACCCATTTTTCTTAGTACAGAATAAATCTCAGCTCAATCTGAGCAGATTTCAAAAACCATCATCTCTAAGTCGCTGAGATTCAAGCAGCTTCAGAACACACATGTTTCTTAGTAAAGAAGTAATCTTCGCTCAATCTGAGCAGATTAAAAAAAAAATCATCTCAGATCTGGGTTAGATTCAACGAGTAGCTTCAGAACACCCATTTTTCTTAGAACAGAATAAATCTCAGCTCAATCTGACCAGATTAAAAAAATTGTTATCTCAGATCTGGCTGAGATTCAAGCAGTAGCTTCAGAACACACATGTTTCTTATTACAAAATTAATCTCAGGTCTCTCTGAGCAGATTTTAAAAAATTACATCTCAGATCTATGGCTTAGATTCAACGAGTAGCTTTAGAACACACATGTCTCTTATTACAGAATTAATCTCGACTCAATCTGAGCAGATTTCACATATGGCTTCAGAACACCCATGTTCCTCATTACAGATTTAATCTCAGCTCAATCTGAGCAGAAATCATCATCTCAAAGTCGCTGAGATTCAAGCAGTAGCTTCAGAACACCCATGTTCCTTATCACAGAATTAGTCTCAGCTCAATCTGAGCAGATTAAACAAATTGTCATCTAAAATCTGGCTGAGATTCAAGCAGTAGCTTGTTTCTGATTACAAAATTAATCTTAGCTCAATCTGAGCAGATTTAAAAAAGTATCACATCAGATCTGGCTTAGATTCAACGAGTAGCTTCAGAGCACCCATATTTCTTGGTACAGAATAAATCTCAGCTCAATCTGAGCAGATTAAAAAAAATGTCATCTCAGATCTGGCTGAGATTCAAGCAGTATCTTCAGAACACACATGTTTCTTATTACAAAATTAATCTTAGCTCAATCTGAGCAGATTTCAAAAAGTATCATCTCAAAGTCGCTGAGATTAAAGCAGTAGCTTCAGAACACACATGTTTCTTAGTAAAGAAGTAATCTCAGGTCAATCTGAGCAGATTTAAAAAAATATCATCTCAGATCTGGCTTAGATTCAACGAGTAGCTTTCAGAACACCCATGTTCCTTATTCCAGGTCAGTCTGAGCAGATTTTAAAAAAAAAAATCGCTTAGATTCAACGAGTAGCTTCAGAACACCCATGTTTTTTAGTAAAGATACTTCTTAGCTCAATCTGAGCAGATTAAAAAAAAAGTCAATTCAGAAGTCGCTGAGATTCAAGCAGTAGCTTCGGAACACACATGTTTCTGATTACAAAATTAATCTTAGCTCAATCTGAGCAGATTTAAAAAAGTATCACATCAGATCTGGCTGAGATTCAAGCAGTAGCTTCAAAACACCCATGTTCCTTATTACAGAATTATTCTCAGTTCAGTTTGAGCAGATTTAAAATAGTATCACATTAGATCTCGCTTAGATTCAACGAGTAGCTTCAGAACACCCATTTTTCTTAGTACAGAATAAATCTCAGCTCAATCTGAGCAGATTAAAAAAATTGTAATCTCAAATCTGGCTGAGATTCAAGCAGTAGCTTCAGAACACACATGTTTCTCAGTAAAGAAGTAATCTCAGCCCAATCTTAGCAGATTTAAAAAAATATCATCTCAGATCAGGCTTAGATTCAACCAGTAGCTTTCAGAACACCCATGTTCCTTATTCCAGGTCAGTCTGAGCAGATTTAAAAAAAAAAACTCGCTTAGATTCAACGAGTAGCTTCAGAACACACATGTTTCTACAGAATTAATCTCGGCTCAATCTGAGCAGATTTTAAACATCGTCATCTCAGAAGTCGCTGAGATTCAAGCAGTAGCTTCAGAACACACATGTTTCTGATTACAAAATTAATCTTAGCTCAATCTGAGCAGATTAAAAAAGACGTCAATTCAGAAGTCGCTGAGATTCAACGAGTAGCTTCAGAACACCCATGTTTCTTAGTAAAGAATTAGTCTCAGCTCAATCTGAGCAGATTAAAAAAATTGTCATCTAAGATCTGGCTGAGATTCAAGCAGTAGCTTCAGAACACACATATTTCTGATTACAAAATTAATCTTAGCTCAATCTGAGCAGATTTAAAAAAGTATCACATCAGATCTGGCTTAGATTCAACGAGTAGCTTCAGAACACCCATTTTTCTTAGTACAGAATAAATCTCAGCTCAATCTGAGCAGATTTCAAAAACCATCATCTCTAAGTCGCTGAGATTCAAGCAGCTTCAGAACACACATGTTTCTTAGTAAAGAAGTAATCTTCGCTCAATCTGAGCAGATTAAAAAAAAAATCATCTCAGATCTGGGTTAGATTCAACGAGTAGCTTCAGAACACCCATTTTTCTTAGAACAGAATAAATCTCAGCTCAATCTGAGCAGATTAAAAAAATTGTTATCTCAGATCTGGCTGAGATTCAAGCAGTAGCTTCAGAACACACATGTTTCTTATTACAAAATTAATCTCAGGTCTCTCTGAGCAGATTTTAAAAAATTACATCTCAGATCTATGGCTTAGATTCAACGAGTAGCTTTAGAACACACATGTCTCTTATTACAGAATTAATCTCGACTCAATCTGAGCAGATTTCACATATGGCTTCAGAACACCCATGTTCCTTATTACAGATTTAATCTCAGCTCAATCTGAGCAGAAATCATTATCTCAAAGTCGCTGAGATTGAAGCAGTAGCTTCAGAACACCCATGTTTCTTATTACAGAATTAGTCTCAGCTCAATCTGAGCAGATTAAAAAAATTGTCATCTAAAATCTGGCTGAGATTCAAGCAGTAGCTTGTTTCTGATTACAAAATTAATCTTAGCTCAATCTGAGCAGATTTAAAAAAGTATCACATCAGATCTGGCTTAGATTCAACGAGTAGCTTCAGAGCACCCATATTTCTTGGTACAGAATAAATCTCAGCTCAATCTGAGCAGATTAAAAAAAATGTCATCTCAGATCTGGCTGAGATTCAAGCAGTATCTTCAGAACACACATGTTTCTTATTACAAAATTAATCTTAGCTCAATCTGAGCAGATTTCAAAAAGTATCATCTCAAAGTCGCTGAGATTAAAGCAGTAGCTTCAGAACACACATGTTTCTTAGTAAAGAAGTAATCTCAGGTCAATCTGAGCAGATTTAAAAAAATATCATCTCAGATCTGGCTTAGATTCAACGAGTAGCTTTCAGAACACCCTCGTCCTTATTCCAGGTCAGTCTGAGCAGATTTAAAAAAAAAAAATCGCTTAGATTCAACGAGTAGCTTCAGAACACCCATGTTTTTTAGTAAAGAAGTAATCTTAGCTCAATCTGAGCAGATTAAAAAAAAAGTCAATTCAGAAGTCGCTGAGATTCAAGCAGTAGCTTCGGAACACACATGTTTCTGATTACAAAATTAATCTTAGCTCAATCTGAGCAGATTTAAAAAAGTATCACATCAGATCTGGCTGAGATTCAAGCAGTAGCTTCAAAACACCCATGTTCCTTATTACAGAATTATTCTCAGTTCAGTTTGAGCAGATTTAAAATAGTATCACATTAGATCTCGCTTAGATTCAACGAGTAGCTTCAGAACACCCATTTTTCTTAGTACAGAATAAATCTCAGCTCAATCTGAGCAGATTAAAAAAATTGTAATCTCAAATCTGGCTGAGATTCAAGCAGTAGCTTCAGAACACACATGTTTCTCAGTAAAGAAGTAATCTCAGCCCAATCTTAGCAGATTTAAAAAAATATCATCTCAGATCAGGCTTAGATTCAACGAGTAGCTTCAGAACACCCATGTTTTTTAGTAAAGAAGTAATCTTAGCTCAATCTGAGCAGATTAAAAAAAACGTCAATTCAAAAGTCGCTGAGATTCAACGAGTACCTTCAGAACACCCATGTTTCTTAGTAAAGAATTAATCTAAGCTCAATCTGAGCAGATTTAAAAAAAATATCATCTCAGATCTGGCTTAGATTCAACCAGTAAGTTTCAGAACACCCATGTTCCTTATTACAGCTCAGTCTGAGCAGATTTAAAAAAAAAAACTCGCTTAGATTCAACGAGTAGCTTCAGAACACCCATGTTTCTTAGTACAGAATTAATCTCGGCTCAATTTAAAAAATCGTCATCTCAGAAGTCGCTGAGATTCAAGCAGTAGCTTCAGAACACACGTGTTTCTTATTACAAAATTAATCTCAGGTCTATCTGAGCAGATTTTAAAAAATATCATCTCAGATCTATGGCTTAGATTCAACGAGTAGCTTTAGAACACACATGTCTCTTATTACAGAATTAATCTCGACTCAATCTGAGCAGATTTCAGATATGGCTTCAGAACACCCATGTTCCTCATTACAGATTTAATCTCAGCTCAATCTGAGCAGAAATCATCATCTCAAAGTCGCTGAGATTCAAGCAGTAGCTTCAGAACACACATGTTTCTGATTACAAAATTAATCTTAGCTCAATCTGAGCAGATTTAAAAAAGTATCACATCAGATCTGGCTTAGATTCAACGAGTAGCTTCAGAACACCCATGTTTCTTGGTACAGAATAAATCTTCAGCTCAATCTGAGCAGATTAAAAAAATTGTCATCTCAGATCTGGCTGAGATTCAAGCAGTAGCTTCAGAACACACATGTTTCTTAGTAAAGAAGTAATCTCAGGTCAATCTGAGCAGATTTCAAAAAACATCATCTCAGATCTGGCTTAGATTCAACGAGTAGCTTCAGAACACCCATGTTTTTTAGTAAAGAAGTAATCTTAGCTCAATCTGAGTAGATTAAAAAAAACGTCAATTCAGAAGTCGCTGAGATTCAACGAGTAGCTTCAGAACACCCATGTTTCTTAGTAAAGAATTAATCTAAGCTCAATCTGAGCAGATTTAAAAAAAATATCATCTCAGATCTGGCTTAGATTCAACCAGTAGCTTTCAGAACACCCATGTTCCTTATTCCAGGTCAGTCTGAGCAGATTTAAAAAAAAAACTCGCTTATATTCAACGAGTAGCTTCAGAACACCCATGTTTCTACAGAATTAATCTCGGCTCAATCTGAGCAGATTTAAAAAAACGTCATCTCAGAAGTCGCTGAGATTCAAGCAGTAGCTTCAAAACACACGTGTTTCTTATTACAAAATTAATCTCAGGTCTATCTGAGCAGATTTTTAAAAATATCATCTCAGATCTATGGCTTAGATTCAACGAGTAGCTTTAGAACACACATGTCTCTTATTACAGATTTAATCTCGGCTCAATCTGAGCAGATTTAACAAATCATCATCTCAGATCTGGCTTAGATTCAACCAGTAGCTTCAGAACACCTATGTTCCTTATTACCGAATTAATCTCAGTTCAGTTTGAGCAGATTTCAAAAACCATCGTCTCAAAGTCGCTGAGATTCAAGCAGCTTCAGAACGCACATGTTTTTTAGTAAAGAAGTAATCTAAGCTCAATCTGAGCAGATTTAAAAAAAATATCATCTCAGATCTGGCTTAGATTCAACCAGTAGCTTCAGAACATACGTGTTCCTTATTACAGAATTAGTCTCAGCTCAATCTGAGCAGATTAAAAAAATTGTCATCTCAGATCTGGCTGAGATTCAAGCAGTAGCTTCAGAACACACATGTTTCTGATTACAAAATTAATCTTAGCTCGATCTGAGCAGATTTAAAAAAGTATCACATCAGATCTGGCTTAGATTCAACGAGTAGCTTCAGAACACCCATGTTCCTTATTACAGATTTAATCTCGGCTCAATCTGAGCAGATTTCAAAAGCAGCTTCAGAACACACATGTTTCTTAGTAAAGAAGCAATCTTCGCTCAATCTGAGCAGATTAAAAAAATTGTCATCTCAGATCTGGCTGAGATTCAACGAGTAGCTTCAGAACACCCATTTTTCTTAGTACAGATTTAATCTTCGCTCAATCTGAGCAGTTAAAAAAAAAAAAACATCTCAGATCTGGGTTAGATTCAACCAGTAGCTTCAGAACACCCATGTTCCTTATTACAGAAGAAGTCTCAGCTCAATCTGAGCAGATTAAAAAAATTGTCATCTCAGATCTGGCTGAGATTCAAGCAGTAGCTTCAGAACACCCATGTTTTTTAGTAAAGAAGTAATCTTAGCTCAATCTGAGCAGATTTAAAAAAATATCATCTCAGATCAGGCTTAGATTCAACGAGTAGCTTCAGAACACCCATGTTTTTTAGTAAAGAAGTAATCTTAGCTCAATCTGAGCAGATTAAAAAAAACGTCAATTCAAAAGTCGCTGAGATTCAACGAGTACCTTCAGAACACCCATGTTTCTTAGTAAAGAATTAATCTAAGCTCAATCTGAGCAGATTTAAAAAAAATATCATCTCAGATCTGGCTTAGATTCAACCAGTAAGTTTCAGAACACCCATGTTCCTTATTCCAGGTCAGTCTGAGCAGATTTAAAAAAAAAAACTCGCTTATATTCAACGAGTAGCTTCAGAACACCCATGTTTCTACAGAATTAATCTCGGCTCAATCTGAGCAGATTTAAAAAAACGTCATCTCAGAAGTCGCTGAGATTCAAGCAGTAGCTTCAAAACACACGTGTTTCTTATTACAAAATTAATCTCAGGTCTATCTGAGCAGATTTTTAAAAATATCATCTCAGATCTATGGCTTAGATTCAACGAGTAGCTTTAGAACACACATGTCTCTTATTACAGATTTAATCTCGGCTCAATCTGAGCAGATTTAACAAATCATCATCTCAGATCTGGCTTAGATTCAACCAGTAGCTTCAGAACACCTATGTTCCTTATTACCGAATTAATCTCAGTTCAGTTTGAGCAGATTTCAAAAACCATCGTCTCAAAGTCGCTGAGATTCAAGCAGCTTCAGAACGCACATGTTTTTTAGTAAAGAAGTAATCTAAGCTCAATCTGAGCAGATTTAAAAAAAATATCATCTCAGATCTGGCTTAGATTCAACCAGTAGCTTCAGAACATACGTGTTCCTTATTACAGAATTAGTCTCAGCTCAATCTGAGCAGATTAAAAAAATTGTCATCTCAGATCTGGCTGAGATTCAAGCAGTAGCTTCAGAACACACATGTTTCTGATTACAAAATTAATCTTAGCTCGATCTGAGCAGATTTAAAAAAGTATCACATCAGATCTGGCTTAGATTCAACGAGTAGCTTCAGAACACCCATGTTCCTTATTACAGATTTAATCTCGGCTCAATCTGAGCAGATTTCAAAAGCAGCTTCAGAACACACATGTTTCTTAGTAAAGAAGCAATCTTCGCTCAATCTGAGCAGATTAAAAAAATTGTCATCTCAGATCTGGCTGAGATTCAACGAGTAGCTTCAGAACACCCATTTTTCTTAGTACAGATTTAATCTTCGCTCAATCTGAGCAGTTAAAAAAAAAAAAACATCTCAGATCTGGGTTAGATTCAACCAGTAGCTTCAGAACACCCATGTTCCTTATTACAGAATAAGTCTCAGCTCAATCTGAGCAGATTAAAAAAATTGTCATCTCAGATCTGGCTGAGATTCAAGCAGTAGCTTCAGAACACCCATGTTTTTTAGTAAAGAAGTAATCTTAGCTCAATCTGAGCAGATTTAAAAAAGTATCACATCAGATCTGGTTTAGATTCAACGAGTAGCTTCAGAACACCCATGTTTTTTAGTAAAGAAGTAATCTAAGCTCAATCTGAGCAGATTAAAAATATTGTATTCTCAAATCTGGCTGAGATTCAAGCAGTAGCTTCAGAACACACATGTTTCTTATTACAAAATTAATCTACGCTCAATCTGAGCAGATTTCAAAAAGTATCATCTCAAAGCCGCTGAAATTAAAGCAGTAGCTTCAGAACACACATGTTTCTTAGTAAAGAAGTAATCTCAGGTCAATCTTAGCAGATTTAAAAAAATATCATCTCAGATCTGGCTTAGATTCAACCAGTAGCTTTCAGAACACCCATGTTTTTTAGTAAAGAAGTAATCTTAGCTCAATCTGAGCAGATTTAAAAAAGTATCACATCAGATCTGGTTTAGATTCAACGAGTAGCTTCAGAACACCCATGTTTTTTAGTAAAGAAGTAATCTTAGCTCAATCTGAGCAGATTTAAAAAAAATATCATCTCAGATCTGGCTGAGATTCAAGCAGTAGCTTCAGAACACACATGTTTCTGATTACAAAATTAATCTTAGCTCGATCTGAGCAGATTTAAAAAAGTATCACATCAGATCTTGCTTAGATTCAACGAGTAGCTTCAGAACACCCATGTTCCTTATTACAGATTTAATCTCGGCTCAATCTGAGCAGATTTCAAAAGCATTTTCAGAACACACATGTATCTTAGTAAAGAAGCAATCTTCGCTCAATCTGAGCAGATTAAAAAAATATCATCTCAGATCTGGGTTAGATTCAACCAGTAGCTTCAGAACACCCATGTTCCTTATACAGGTCAGTTTGAGCAGATTACAAAAAGAAATCTCGCTTAGATTCAACGAGTAGCTTCAGAACACCCATGTTTCTTAGTAAAGAAGTAATCTCAGATCTGGCTGAGATTCAAGCAGTAGCTTCGGCACACACATGTTTCTTATTACCAAATTCATCTTAGCTCAATCTGAGCAGATGTAAAAAAGTATCACATTAGATCTGGTTTAGATTCAACGAGTAGCTTCAGAACACCCATTTTTCTTAGTACAGAATAAATCTCAGCTCAATCTGAGCAGATTAAAAAAATCATCATCTCAAAAGTCGCTGAGATTTAAGCAGTAGCTTCAGAACACCCATCTTTCTTATGAAACAAAACGACATCCATTCTGCTAGACCAATCCGATCCACAGAAAACCTTGGAAAAATCTCATTTATAAAAATGCGAATCCCCTATTATTTTGAAAATGTCAACCGAAACAAAACAACATTGACATCAATGCCCAGGATTCGAACTCGGAACTTCCGATTCTGAAGTGGAGAAATCTACCGCTAGACCTATCCGATCCACAGAAATACTTGGAAAAATCTCAATTATAAATATCCGCAACCCTTATCATTTTAAAAGTGATAAATGTGAACAGAAAACATTGATATCTTTGTCAAGGATTCGAACTGGGGACCTCCCATTCTAAAGTCGAGAAATCTACCGCTACACCAATCCGATCAACATAAAAAACCTAGGAAAGATCTCATTTATAAATATCCGCATCGCCTATGACTTTGAAAATAACAAATATAATCAAAACAACATTGATATCTTTGTCCAGGATTCGATATGGGGACCTCCCATTCCAAAGTCGAGAAATCTACCGCTACACCAATCCGATCAACATAAAAAACCTGGGAAAGATCTCATTTATAAATATCCGTATCCCCTATCATTTTGAAAGTGACAAAATGTAAACAAAACAGCATTAATATCAATGCCCAGGATTCGAAATGGGGACCTCCGATTCTGAAGTCGAGAAATCTACCGCTACACCAATCCGATCAACATAAAAACCTAGGAAAAATCTCAATTATAAATATCCGCATCCCCTATCCTATTGAAAATGTCAAATGTAAACAAAACAACAAGGACATCAATGCCCAGGATTCGAACTTGGGACCTTCGATCCTGAAGCCGAAAAATCAACCGCTAGGCCAATCCGACCCACAGAAACACTTGGGAAAAACCTCATTTATCCGCATCGCCTATCATTTTGAAAATTTCAAATGTAAACAAAACAACATTGTATCATCGACAATGATCGGCAATCATTTGAACAACATTGATATCTTTGTCCACGATTCGAACTGGGAACCTCCCATGAGAAATCTACCGCTAAACCAATCCGATCCACAGGAAACCTAGGAAAACTCTCATTTTATAAGTATCCGCATCCCCTATCCTATTGAAAATGTAAATGTAAACAAAACAACATTGATAATCATTGCCCAGGATTCGAACTGGGGACCTCCGATTCTGAAGTCGACCTTTCTAACGCTTGACCAATCCACTCCACAAAAAATCTGGAAAACTCTCATTTATAAATATCCGCATTCCCTATCATTTTGAAAATTTCAAATGTAAACAAAACAACATTGTATCATTGCCGATCAAATATAAACAAAACAACATTGATAATCATTGCCCAGGATTCGAACTGGGGACCTTCGATTCTGAAGCCGAAAAATCTACCGCTAGACCAATCCGATCCACAGAAAAACCTAGGAAAAATATCATTTTTTAATATCCGCATCCCCTATCATTTTGAAATGTCAATTGTAAACAAAACATTGCCAAGGATTCGAACTCGGGACCTCCGATTCTGAAGTCGACCTTTCTAACGCTTGACCAATCCACTCCACAAAACATCTGGAAAACTCTCATTTGTAAATATCCGCATCCCGTATCATTTTGAAAATTTCAAATGTAAACAAAACAACATTGTATCATTGCCGATCAAATATAGATATCTTTGTCCAGGATTCGAACTGGGAACCTCCCATTCTGAAGTCGAGAAATCTACCGCTAAACCAATCCGATCCACAGAAAACCTAGGAAAACTCTCATTTTATAAATATCCGCATCCCCTATCCTATTGAAAATGTAAGTGTAAACAAAACAACATTGATAATCATTGCCCAGGATTCGAACTGGGGACCTCCGATTCTGAAGTGGAGAAATCTACCGCTAGACAAATCCGATCCACATTAAAACCTTGGAAAAATCTCATTTATAAATATCCGCATCCCCTATCATTTTGAAAATGTTAAATGTATACAAAACAACATTGATATCATTGCCCAGGATACGAACTGGGGACCTCCGATTCTGAAGTCGAGAAATCTACAGCTAGACCAATCCATTCCACAGAAAAACCTAGGAAAAATCTCATTCATAAATATCCGCTTACCCTATCATTTTGAAAATGTTAAATGTATACAAAACAACATTGATATTATTGCCCAGGATTCGAACTCGGGACCTCCGATTCTGAAGTCGACAATTCTACCGCTTGACCAATCTGATTCACAGAAAAACATGGGAAAAATCTTATTCATAAATATCCTCATCTCCTTTAATTTGGAAAATGTCAAATGTAAATAAAGCAACACTGGTATCATTGCCGATCATTTGAACAACATTGATATCTTTGTCCACGATTCGAACTGGGAACCTCCCATTCTGAAGTCGAGAAACCTACCGCTAAACCAATCCGATCCACAGGAAACCTAGGAAAACTCTCATTTTATAAATATCCGCATCACCTATCATTTTGAAAATGTCAAATGTAAACAAAACAACATTGATAACATTGCCCAGGATTCGAACTGGGGAACTTCGATTCTGAAGCTGAAAAATCTACCGCTAGACCAATCCGATCCACAGAAAAACCTAGGAAAAACCTCATTTTTTAATATCCACATCCCCTATCATTTTGAAATGTCAATTGTAAACAAAACATTGCCAAGGATTCGAACTCGGGACCTCCGATTCTGAAGTCGACCTTTCTAACGCTTGACCAATCCACTCCACAAAAAATCTGGAAAACTCTCATTTATAAATATCCGCATCCCCTATCATTTTGAAAATTTCAAATGTAAACAAAACAACATTGTATCATTGCCCATCAAATAAAGATATCTTTGTTCACGATTCGAACTGGGAACCTCCGATTCTGGAGTCGAGAAATCTACCGCTAAACCAATCCGATCCACAGAAAACCTAGGAAAACTCTCATTTTATAAATATCCGCATCCCCTATCCTATTGAAAATGTAAATGTAAACAAAACAACATTGATAATCATTGCCCAGGATTCGAACTGGGGACCTCCGATTCTGAAGTGGAGAAATCTACCGCTAGACAAATCCGATCCACATTAAAACCTTGGAAAAATCTCATTCATAAATATCCGCATCGCCTATCATTTTGAAAATGTTAAATGTATACAAAACAACATTGATATCTTTGTCCAGGTTTCGAACTGGGGACCTCCGATTCTGAAGTCGAGAAATCTACAGCTAGACCAATCCATTCCACAGAAAAACCTAGGAAAAATCTCATTCATAAATATCCGCTTACCCTATCATTTTGAAAATGTTAAATGTATACAAAACAACATTGATATTATTGCCCAGGATTCGAACTCGGGACCTCCGATTCTGAAGTCGACAATTCTACCGCTTGACCAATCCGATCACCATAAAAACATAGGAAAAATCTTATTCATAAATATCCGCAACTCCTATCATTTTGAAAATGTCAATGTAAACACAAACAACATTGACATCAAAGCCCAGGATTCGAACTGGGGACCTCCGATTCTGAAGTCGAGAAATCTACCGCTTGACCAATCGATCCACAGAAAAAACTAGGAAAAATCTCACTTTTTAATATCCGCATCGCTTATCATTTTGAAAATACCAAATATAATAAAAAAAACATTGATATCTTTGTCCAGGATTCGAACTGGGGACCTCCCATTCTAAAGTCGAGAAATCTACCGCTGCACCAATCCGATCCACAGAAAAACCTAGGAAAAACCTCATTTTTTAATATCCGCATCCCCTATCATTTTGAAATGTCAATTGTAAACAAAACATTGCCAAGGATTCGAACTCGGGACCTCCGATTCTGAAGTCGACCTTTCTAACGCTTGACCAATCCTCTCCACAAAAAATCTGGAAAACTCTCATTTATAAATATCCGCATCCCCTATCATTTTGAAAATTACAAATGTAAACAAAACAACATTGTATCATTGCCGATCAAATATAGATATCTTTGTCCACGATTCGAACTGGGAAACTCCCATTCTGAAGTCGAGAAATCTACCGCTTGACCATTCGATCCACAGCAAAACGTAGGAAAAATCTCAATTATAAATATCCGCATCGCCTATCATTTTGAAAATACCAAATATAATAAAAAAACATTGATATCTTTGTCCAGGATTCGAACTGGGAACCTCCCATTCTGAAGTCGAGAAATCTACCGCTAAACCAATCCGATCCACAGAAAACCTAGGAAAACTCTCATTTTATAAATATCCGCATCCCCTATCCTATTGAAAATGTAAATGTAAACAAAACAACATTGATAATCATTGCCCAGGATTCGAACTGGGGACCTCCGATTCTGAAGTGGAGAAATCTACCGCTAGACAAATCCGATCCACATTAAAACCTTGGAAAAATCTCATTTATAAATATCCGCATCCCCTATCATTTTGAAAATGTTAAATGTATACAAAACAACATTGATATCATTGCCCAGGATACGAACTGGGGACCTCCGATTCTGAAGTCGAGAAATCTACAGCTAGACCAATCCATTCCACAGAAAAACCTAGGAAAAATCTCATTCATAAATATCCGCTTACCCTATCATTTTGAAAATGTTAAATGTATACAAAACAACATTGATATTATTGCCCAGGATTCGAACTCGGGACCTCCGATTCTGAAGTCGACAATTCTACCGCTTGACCAATCTGATTCACAGAAAAACATGGGAAAAATCTTATTCATAAATATCCTCATCTCCTTTAATTTGGAAAATGTCAAATGTAAATAAAGCAACACTGGTATCATTGCCGATCATTTGAACAACATTGATATCTTTGTCCACGATTCGAACTGGGAACCTCCCATTCTGAAGTCGAGAAACCTACCGCTAAACCAATCCGATCCACAGGAAACCTAGGAAAACTCTCATTTTATAAATATCCGCATCACCTATCCTATTGAAAATGTAAATGTAAACAAAACAACATTGATAATCATTGCCCAGGATTCGAACTGAGGACCTCCGATTCTGAAGTGGAGAAATCTACCGCTAGACAAATCCGATCCACATTAAAACCTTGGAAAAATCTCATTTATAAATATCCGCATCCCCTATCATTTTGAAATGTCAGTTGTAAACAAAACATTGCCCAGAATTCGAACTCGGAACCTCCGATTCTGGAGTCGAGAAATCTACAGCTAGACCAATCCATTCCACAGAAAAACCTAGGAAAAATCTCATTCATAAATATCCGCATCGCCTATCATTTTGAAAATGTTAAATGTATACAAAACAACATTGATATCTTTGTCCAGGATTCGAACTGGGGACCTCCCATTCTAAAGTCGAGAAATCTACCGCTAAACCAATCCGATCAACATAAAAACATAGGAAAAATCTTATTCATAAATATCCGCAACTCCTATCATTTTGAAAATGTCAAATGTAAACACAACAACATTGACATCAAAGCCCATGATTCGAACTGGGGACCTCCGATTCTGAAGTAGAGAAATCTACCGCTTGACCAATCGATCCACAGCAAAACGTAGGAAAAATCTCAATTATAAATATCCGCATCGCCTATCATTTTGAAAATACCAAATATAATAAAAAAACATTGATATCTTTGTCCAGGATTCGAACTGGGGACCTCCCATTCTAAAGTCGAGAAATCTACCGCTACACCAATCCGATCAACATAAAAAACCTAGGAAAAATCTCAATTATAAATATCCGCATCCCCTAACATTTTGGAAATGTCAAATGTAAACAAAACAACAAGGACATCAATGCCCAGGATTCGAACTTGGGACCTTCGATTCTGAAGCCGAAAAATCAACCGCTAGGCCAATCCGATCCACAGAAAAACCTCTTAAAAATCTCATTCATAAATATCTGCCACCAATATCATTTTGAAAATGACTAATGGAAACAAAACAACACTGGTATCATTGCCCAGGATTCGAACTCGGGACCTCCGATTCTGAAGTCGACAATTCTACCGCTTGACCAATCCGACCCACAGAAATACTTGGAAAAACCTTTTTATAAATATCCGCATCGCCTATCATTTTGAAAATTTCGAATGTAAACAAAACAACATTGTATCATCGGCAATGATCGGCAATCATTTGAACAACATTGATATCTTTTGTCCACGATTCGAACTGGGAACCTCCCATTCTGAAGTCGAGAAATCTACCGCTAAACCAATCCGATCCACAGGAAACCTAGGGAAACTCTAATTTTATAAATATCCGCATCACCTATCATTTTGAAAATGTCAAATGTAAACAAAACAACATTGATAACATTGCCCAGGATTCGAACTGGGGACCTTCGATTCTGAAGCCGAAAAATCTACCGGTAGACTAATCCAATCCACAGAAAAACCTAGGAAAAATCTCATTTTTTAATATCCGCATCCTCTATCATTTTGAAATGTCAATTGTAAACAAAACATTGCCAAGGATTCGAACTCGGGACCTCCGATTCTGAAGTCGACCTTTCTAACGCTTGACCAATCCACTGCACAAAAAATCTAGAAAACTCTCATGTATAAAAATCCGCATCCCCTATCATTTTGAAAATTTCAAATGTAAACAAACCAACATTGTATCATTGCCGATCAAATATAAACAAAACAACATTGATAATCATTGCCCAGGATTCGAACTGGGGACCTTCGATTCTGAAGCCAAAAAATCTACCGTAGACCAATCCGATCCACAGAAAAACCTAGGAAAAATCTCATTTTTTAATATCCGCATCCCCTATCATTTTGAAATGTCAATTGTAAACAAAACATTGCCAAGGATTCGAACTCGGGACCTCCGATTCTGAAGTCGACCTTTCTAACGCTTGACCAATCCACTTCACAAAAAATCTGGAAAACTCTCATTTATAAATATCCGCATCCCTATCATTTTGAAAATTTCAAATGTAAACAAAACAACATTGTATCATTGCCGATCAAATATAAACAAAACAACATTGATATCTTTGTCCACGATTCGAACTGGGAACCTCCCATTCTGAAGTCGAGAAATCTACCGCTAAACCAATCCGATCCACAGAAAACCTAGGAAAACTCTCATTTTATAAATATCCGCATCCCCTATCCTACTGAAAATGTCAAATGTAAACAAAACAACATTGATAATCATTGCCCAGGATTCGAACTGGGGACCTCCGATTCTGAAGTCGAGAAATCTACCGCTAGACAAATCCGATCCACATTAAAACCTTGGAAACATCTCATTTATAAATATCCGCAACGCCTATCATTTTGAAAATACCAAATATAATCAAAACAACATTGATATCTTTGTCCAGGATTCGAACTGGGGACCTCCCATTCTAAAGTTGAGAAATCTACCGCTAAACCAATCCGATCAACATTAAAACATAGGAAAAATCTTATTGATAAATATCCGCAACTCCTATCATTTTCAAAATGTCAAATGTAAACACAACAACATTGACATTAAAGCCCAGGATTCGAACTGGGGACCTCCGATTCTGAAGTCGAGAAATCTACCGCTTGACCAATCGATCCACAGCAAAACGTATGAAAAACCTCAATTATAAATATCCGCATCGCCTATCATTTTGAAAATACCAAATATAATAAAAAAAATATTGATATCTTTGTCCAGGATTCGAACTGGGGACCTCCCATTCTAAAGTCGAGAAATCTACCGCTACACCAATCCGATCAACATAAAAAACCTGGGAAAAATCTCAATTATAAATATCCGCATCCCCTAACATTTTGGAAATGTCAAATGTAAACAAAACAACGTTGATATCATTGCGCAGGATTCGAACTGGGGACCTCCGATTCTGATCGCTTGACCAATCCGATCCACATAAAAAACCTTGGAAAAATCTCATTCATAAATATCCGCATCCCCTATCCTATTGAAAATGACTAGTGTAAACAAAACAACATTGATATCATTGCCCAGGATTCGAACTTGGGACCTTCGATTCTGAAGCCGAAAAATCAACCGCTAGGCCAATTCGATCCACAGAAAAACCTCTTAAAAATCTCATTCATAAATATCTGCCACCACTATCATTTTGAAAATGACAAATGTAAATAAAACAACACTGGTATCATTGCCCAGGATTCGAACTCGGGACCTCCGATTCTGAAGTCGACACTTCTACTGCTTGACCAATCCGATCCACAGAAAAACATGGGAAAAATCTTATTCATAAATATCCGCATCTCCTATCATTTTGAAAATGTCAAATGTAAACAAAACAACACTGGTAACATTGCCAAGAATTCGAACTGGGAACCTCCGATTCTGCAGTCGAGAAATCTACCGCTAGACCAATCCGATCCACAGAAATACTTGGAAAAAACCTCATTCATAAATATCCGCATCGCCTATCATTTTGAAAATTTCAAATGTAAACAAAACAACATTGTATCATTGCCGATCATTTGAACAAAATTGATATCTTTTGTCCACGATTCGAACTGGGAACCTCCCATTCTGAAGTCGAGAAATCTACCGCTAAACCAATTCGATCTACAGGAAACCTAGGAAAACTCTCATTTTATAAATATCCGCATCACCTATCATTTTGAAAATGTCAAATGTAAACAAAACAACATTGATAACATTGCCCAGGATTCGAACTGGGGACCTTCGATTCTGAAGCCGAAAAATCTACCGCTAGACCAATTCGATCCACAGAAAAACCTAGGAAAAATCTCATTTTTTAATATCCGCATCCCCTATCATTTTGAAATGTCAGTTGTAAACAAAACATTGCACAGGATTCGAACTCGGGACCTCCGATTCTGAAGTCGAGAAATCTACCGCAAGACCAATCCATTCCACAGAAAAACCCAGGAAAAATCTCATTCATAAATATCCGCATACCCGATCATTTTGAAAATGTTAAATGTATACAAACAACATTGATATCATTGCCCAGGATACGAACTGGGGACCTCCGATTCTGAAGTCGAGAAATCTACCGCTAAACCATTCCGATCCACAGAAAACCTAGGAAAACTCTCATTTAATAAATATCCGCATCCCCTATCCTACTGAAAATGTCAAATGTAATCAAAACAACATTGATATCTTTGTCCAGGATTCGAACTGGGGACCTCCCATTCTAAAGTCGAAAAATCTACCGCTAAACCAATCCGATCAACATAAAAACATAGGAAAAATCTTATTCATAAATATCCGCAACTCCTATCATTTTGAAAAAGTCAAATGTAAACACAACAACATTGACATCAAAGCCCATGATTCGAACTGGGGACCTCCGATTCTGAAGTCGAGAAATCTACCGCTTGACCAATCGATCCACAGCAAAACGTAGGAAAAATCTCAATTATAAATATCCGCATCGCCTATCATTTTGAAAATACCAAATATAATAAAAAAACATTGATATCTTTGTCCAGGATTCGAACTGGGGACCTCCCATTCTAAAGTCGAGAAATCTACCGCTACACCAATCCGATCAACATAAAAAACCTAGGAAAAATCTCAATTATAAATATCCGCATCCCCTAACATTTTGGAAATGTCAAATGTAAACAAAACAACAAGGACATCAATGCCCAGGATTCGAACTTGGGACCTTCGATTCTGAAGCCGAAAAATCAACCGCTAGGCCAATCCGATCCACAGAAAAACCTCTTAAAAATCTCATTCATGAATATCTGCCACCAATATCATTTTGAAAATGACTAATGGAAACAAAACAACACTGGTATCATTGCCCAGGATTCGAACTCGGGACCTCCGATTCTGAAGTCGACAATTCTACCGCTTGACCAATCCGACCCACAGAAATACTTGGAAAAACCTTTTTATAAATATCCGCATCGCCTATCATTTTGAAAATTTCGAATGTAAACAAAACAACATTGTATCATCGGCAATGATCGGCAATCATTTGAACAACATTGATATCTTTGTCCACGATTCGAACTGGGAACCTCCCATTCTGAAGTCGAGAAATCTACCGCTAAACCAATCCGATCCACAGGAAACCTAGGAAAACTCTAATTTTATAAATATCCGCATCACCTATCATTTTGAAAATGTCAAATGTAAACAAAACAACATTGATAACATTGCCCAGGATTCGAACTGGGGACCTTCGATTCTGAAGCCGAAAAATCTACCGGTAGACTAATCCAATCCACAGAAAAACCTAGGAAAAATCTCATTTTTTAATATCCGCATCCTCTATCATTTTGAAATGTCAATTGTAAACAAAACATTGCCAAGGATTCGAACTCGGGACCTCCGATTCTGAAGTCGACCTTTCTAACGCTTGACCAATCCACTGCACAAAAAATCTAGAAAACTCTCATGTATAAAAATCCGCATCCCCTATCATTTTGAAAATTTCAAATGTAAACAAACCAACATTGTATCATTGCCGATCAAATATAAACAAAACAACATTGATAATCATTGCCCAGGATTCGAACTGGGGACCTTCGATTCTGAAGCCAAAAAATCTACCGTAGACCAATCCGATCCACAGAAAAACCTAGGAAAAATCTCATTTTTTAATATCCGCATCCCCTATCATTTTGAAATGTCAATTGTAAACAAAACATTGCCAAGGATTCGAACTCGGGACCTCCGATTCTGAAGTCGACCTTTCTAACGCTTGACCAATCCACTCCACAAAAAATCTGGAAAACTCTCATTTATAAATATCCGCATCCCTATCATTTTGAAAATTTCAAATGTAAACAAAACAACATTGTATCATTGCCGATCAAATATAAACAAAACAACATTGATATCTTTGTCCACGATTCGAACTGGGAACCTCCCATTCTGAAGTCGAGAAATCTACCGCTAAACCAATCCGATCCACAGAAAACCTAGGAAAACTCTCATTTTATAAATATCCGCATCCCCTATCCTACTGAAAATGTCAAATGTAAACAAAACAACATTGATAATCATTGCCCAGGATTCGAACTGGGGACCTCCGATTCTGAAGTCGAGAAATCTACCGCTAGACAAATCCGATCCACATTAAAACCTTGGAAACATCTCATTTATAAATATCCGCAACGCCTATCATTTTGAAAATACCAAATATAATCAAAACAACATTGATATCTTTGTCCAGGATTCGAACTGGGGACCTCCCATTCTAAAGTTGAGAAATCTACCGCTAAACCAATCCGATCAACATTAAAACATAGGAAAAATCTTATTCATAAATATCCGCAACTCCTATCATTTTGAAAATGTCAAATGTAAACACAACAACATTGACATTAAAGCCCAGGATTCGAACTGGGGACCTCCGATTCTGAAGTCGAGAAATCTACCGCTTGACCAATCGATCCACAGCAAAACGTATGAAAAACCTCAATTATAAATATCCGCATCGCCTATCATTTTGAAAATGCCAAATAAAATAAAAAAAACATTGATATCTTTGTCCAGGATTCGAACTGGGGACCTCCCATTCTAAAGTCGAGAAATCTACCGCTACACCAATCCGATCAACATAAAAAACCTAGGAAAAATCTCAATTATAAATATCCGCATCCCCTAACATTTTGGAAATGTCAAATGTAAACAAAACAACGTTGATATCATTGCGCAGGATTCGAACTGGGGACCTCCGAATCTGATCGCTTGACCAATCCGATCCACATAAAAAACCTTGGAAAAATCTCATTTTTTAATATCCGCAACCCCTATCATTTTGAAAAATGTCAAATGTAAACAAAACAACATTGATAACATTGCCCAGGATCCTTCGATTCTGGGGACCTTCGGGGACCTTCGATTCTGAAGCCAAAAAATCTACCGCTAGACCAATCCGATCCACAGAAAAACCTAGGAAAAATCTCATTTTTTAATATCCGCATCCCCTATCATTTTGAAATGTCAATTGTAAACAAAACATTGCCAAGGATTCGAACTCGGGACCTCCGATTTTGAAGTCGACCTTTCTAACGCTTGACCAATCCACTCTACAAAATTCTGGAAAACTCTCATTTATAAATATCCGCATCCCCTATCATTTTGAAAATTTCAAATGTAAACAAAACAACATTGTATCATTGCCGATCAAATATAGATATCTTTGTACACGATTCGAACTGGGAACCTCCCATTCTGAAGTCGAGAAATCTACCGCTAAACCAATCCGATCCACAGAAAACCTAGGAAAACTCTCATTTTATAAATATCCGCATCCCAATCCTATTGAAAATGTAAATGTAAACAAAACAACATTGATAATCATTGCCAAGGATTCGAACTGGGGACCTCCGATTCTGAAGTGGAGAAATCTACCGCTAGACAAATCCGATCCAAATTAAAACCTTGGAAAAATCTCATTTATAAATATCCGCATCGCCTATCATTTTGAAAATACCAAATATAATCAAAACAACATTGATATCTTTGTCCAGGATTCGAACTGGGGACCTCCCATTCCAAAGTCGAGAAATCTACCGCTACACCAATCCGATCAACATAAAAAACCTAGGAAAGATCTCATTTATAAATATCCGCATCTCCTATCATTTTGAAAGTGACAAAATGTAAACAAAACAGCATTAATATCAATGCCCAGGATTCGAAATGGGGACCTCCGATTCTGAAGTCGAGAAATCTACCGCTTGACCAATCGATCCACAGCAAAACGTAGGAAAAATCTCAATTATAAATATCCGCATCGCCTATCATTTTGAAAATACCAAATATAACAAAAAAACATTGATATCTTTGTCCAGGATTCGAACTGGGGACCTCCCATTCTAAAGTCGAGAAATCTACCGCTACACCAATCCGATCAACATAAAAAACCTAGGAAAAATCTCAATTATAAATATCCGCATCCCCTAACATTTTGGAAATGTCAAATGTAAACAAAACAACGTTGATATCATTGCGCAGGATTCGAACTGGGGACCTCCGATTCTGATCGCTTGACCAATCCGATCCACATAAAAAACCTTGGAAAAATCTCATTCATAAATATCCGCATCCCCTATCCTATTGAAAATGACTAGTGTAAACAAAACAACATTGATATCATTGCCCAGGATTCGAACTTGGGACCTTCGATTCTGAAGCCGAAAAATCAACCGCTAGGCCAATTCGATCCACAGAAACACCTCTTAAAAATCTCATTCATAAATATCTGCCACCACTATCATTTTGAAAATGACTAATGTAAACAAAAAACACTGGTATCATTGCCCAGGATTCGAACTCGGGACCTCCGATTCTGAAGTCGACACTTCTACCGCTTGACCAATCCGATCAACAGAAAAACATGGGAAAAATCTTATTCATAAATATCCGCATCTCCTATCATTTTGAAAATGTCAAATGTAAACAAAACAACACTGGTATCATTGCCAAGGATTCGAACTGGGAACCTCCGATTCTGCAGTCGAGAAATCTACCGCTAGACCAATCCGATCCACAGAAATACTTGGAAAAAACCTCATTCATAAATATCCGCATCGCCTATCATTTTGAAAATTTCAAATGTAAACAAAACAACATTGTATCATTGCCGATCATTTGAACAACATTGATATCTTTGTCCACGATTCGAACTGGGAACCTCCCATTCTGAAGTCGAGAAATCTACCGCTAAACCAATCCGATCCACAGGAAACCTAGGAAAACTCTCATTTTATAAATATCCGCATCACCTATCATTTTGAATATGTCAAATGTAAACAAAACAACATTGATAACATTGCCCAGGATTCGAACTGGGGACCTTCGATTCTGAAGCCGAAAAATCTACCGCTAGACCAATTCGATCCACAGAAAAACCTAGGAAAAATCTCATTTTTTAATATCCGCATCCCCTATCATTTTGAAATGTCAGTTGTAAACAAAACATTGCCCAGGATTCGAACTCGGGACCTCCGATTCTGAAGTCGAGAAATCTACCGCTAGACCAATCCATTCCACAGAAAAACCCAGGAAAAATCTCATTCATAAATATCCGCATACCCTATCATTTTGAAAATGTTAAATGTATACAAAACAACATTGATATCATTGCCCAGGATACGAACTGGGGACCTCCGATTCTGAAGTCGAGAAATCTACCGCTAGACCAATCCGATCCACAGAAAACCTTGGGAAAATCTAAGTTATAAATATCCGCATCGCCTATCATTTTGAAAATGTCAAATGTAAACAAAACAACATTGACATCTTTGCCCAGGATTCGAACTGGGGACTTCCGATTCTGATGTCGAGAAATCTACCGCTAGACCAATCCGCTTCACAGAAATACTTTGAAAAAATTCATTTATAAATATCCTCATCCCCTATTATTTTGAAAATGTCAAATGTAAACAAAACAACATTTGTATCATTGCCCAGGAACTGGGGACCTCTGATTCTGAAGTCGAGAAATCTACCGCGTGACCAATCCGATCAACGGAAACATTTAGGAAAAATCTCATTTATAAATATCCGCATACCCTATCATTTTGAAAAGTGTCAAATGTAAACAAAACAACATTGACATCAATGCCCAGGATTCGAACTGGGACCTCCGATTCTAAAGTGGAGAAATCTACCGCGAGAACAATCCGATCCACAGAAAACCCGGGAAAAATTTCATTTATAAATATCTGCATCCCCTTTCATTTGGAAAATGTCAACATTTGTATCAATGCCCAGGATTCGAACTGTGGACCTCCGATTCTGATGTCAAGAATCTACAGCTAGACCAATCCGATCCACGGAAAACCTTCGGAAAAATCTCAGTTATAAATATCCGCATCCCCTATCATTTTGAAAATGTCAAATGTAAACAAAACAACATTGATATCATTGCCCAGGATCTGAACTGGGGACCTCCGATTCTGAAGTCGAGAAATCAACCGTTTCTGCGGCACCATAATGTAGCCCGGACCTAAATGTAGCCCCAAACATGTACCAAGATGTAGCTCGGACCTAAATGTAGCCCCAAACATGTACCTAAATGTAGCCCGGAACGACATGAATATTTAATAAGCCGATCTTTAGACAATCTTTGCAGCACCTTATCTCAAGAAGTATAAGGCCGATTTTTAGATTGTTTGTAGTTACAGACTCCTTGGGGGATGGAGGTTGTTTGGAAAAATAGTGACCTCAAGTTGACCCCTATTTCCGGGTCAACCGGAAGTGGGACCATATTTTAAGAACTATACAACAGATTTTCAAACTCTTTTCAATTATAAACTCCTTAGGCATACATATTAACTTGTGAAAAACCGTGACCTCAAGTTGACTTCGTGTTCCGGGTCAACCGGAGATGGGACCATATCTCAAGAACTATACAACAGATTTTCAAACCCTTTTCAATTATAAACTCCTTAGGCATAAAACATGAACATGTGAAAAACCGTGACCTCACGTTGACCTCTGCTTCCGGGTTCTCAAGATGTATACAACAGATTTTCAAATTTGTTTCATTTGTAGACTTTTTGGGCATTAAAATTAAACTTTAGAAGGCGTGACCCCAGGTTTACCTCTATTTACGGTTAAACCGGAAGTGGGACCTACACAACCGATCTTCAAACTGTTTTCAGTTATAGACTCCTTGTTTGAAATAACTTTGACCCAATGTTAATCAAAAAGTACACAGCCAATGATCAAACTTTTTTCAGTTTTATACTCTAAGCAATAAATATTAACTTTGAAAAACGGTGACCCCAGGTTGAACTTTACTTCAGGGTCAACCGGAAGTGGGAACATATATCAATATATACACAACCAATTTTGTTTAGCTATTTCAGTTATAGACTCATTGGGCATTGCATATTAGTCTTTGGTAGCTGTGAGGCCATATTGACCTTTACTTACGGGCAACCGGAAGTGTGACCATATCAAGGGCTACACAACTGTTTTGAAAAATATTTTTCCAGTTATTGATTCCTTGGGCAATGAAGCACATAATCCCAGAAAAACAACACGGAACAGCTTCATGTTTGTGCACAAACACTTAATGTCTAGTTAATATTGCGCCTGCGGCACAAATCTTGAGGATCTAAAATTTATCTCGACAAGTGTCGTAAATGGGTTTGAGGTGCGACTAGTCGAGTAGTAAATTACTAGTCACCCGGGTCTATCATGATGGGAACTTGTTCATGAAAATTCTTGTGCGAAAGGGCTCAATGTCAAGCAAATATTCAGTGCTTAGCAGAAGTGGTGAATTATGCGCTTAAGTCAAGCGAAATGTGTGCTTCCAAGCTCGCACATTATATTCTGCGCTTGCACTTAAAGCGGAAAATGGTGATCGTAAGCGCAGAGTTTGGTGGTTATCAAAACCATGACATGTTGCTCTGTAACTAGGTTTGGTAAAGCCTACACTTCAAACATGTAAAAGTATTTAAAAAAATGACTCTGCTTCCCTGCGTAGGTAAATAATTGACACTTTAAAAGCGCGGATATTATGCGCTTACATAAAGCATATTTCACAGCTTAGCAGCGATATTTTTGCGTGTTTGCGGGGAAACTCGTCGTATGTAATATTTGATTCGAAGCTTGCACAGATTTTTCAGTGCTTGCACAATAAGCGGAACATGGTGGTTGTGTGGGCAGAGTTTGGCTGAAGCATATAGGCATTAAAACTAGGCCTATAATAAAATACTAATAATAGTAATACCATTTACATGGCGCCTTTTCATAAGGTTACAAAGCGCTCAGAGAATGACAGGAACAAAAATCTAAAAAAGGGAATGCAAACAAAAACCAAGATGAAAACCACGACAAGGCAAAGCCTGCGGCATTTAGCCAAGAAAGTCCCGCGAAAAAACGGTCTCTCTTTGACTAGAACCACAGGCCCAGCATGGTGAAATTTACTGATTGAAAAAGAATATGAGGGGAAGTTATTTCCTGACATTTTATGCCAGTTTAGTCTCTGCGACGTACACATACTAATACAGAGACAGATACAGACACTATGGTGCAGAAATCGTGCAATTGAAATGTCTCATAAGAGTAGGAAAGAAGTATCCTACAAAATGATGTGTTTTTAAACACGTATAACAATATCAAGTGGAAACGTAGGACGTAAGCTTATTATTATCGTATTTTTATTTTATTTTTGTTAATAATTAACCACGTGATCCTCATTTGCACATTAAATTAGGAAATATTTGCAGCATCACAGCATCATTTCTCAAGAACTACACGGCCGATTTTTAAAACTGTTTGTAGTTTGGACTCCTTGGGTGTTGGAGATAAATTTTGAAAAACCATGACCTCAAGTTGACTTCTACTCCCTGGTCAACCTAAAGTGGAACCAAAACTCAAGACACTATACAACAATTTTCAAACTTTTTTGCAGTTAAAGACTCATTGGTAATTTTAGCACATAATCCAGCAAAAGACCACGGAACAGCTTTGTTCACAAAAACCGAATGAATCTTGTAATGTTCTCGTTGTGGATGTAAACGCCTTTTTTCAAATAAATGTTTTTCTTAAACACAAACCTACTGCTAGATATTCGTCATATAGGAAGTATGTGGAAGATTTACTTCAACCGTTTCTTGGCACAAGCCCATTGGGTTGTTTTTATTGTTCAACACCGCTACTATAAACACCCCCACCCTCAATGTCTCCCCGACCTATATGTTCCAACTACCCTTTCCCCAGAAACCCCTTCCTTTTACCGCCCCATCCCTTTGTACCTCCCTTGTCTTCATAGAGTTTCATAAAAACATCATAAATTAGTTCTGCTGTAATCATTGACTCAGTGTTTTAACACAAAGACATCTCACTCCCACCCCAAAACATCAATTAACAGTCGGGAAACTTTTACTACCAGAGACTATCTAGCCTATCCACCCCCCACAAAAACCCATTCCGTAAGAACTACCCACATATCGCCCCATACGTTCTTTAAAGCTTTAATTTACATGATTCTCCATTAACAAGGGAAATACTTTCAGTGCGTTCCGGTATTACATTATTTTTGTTTGTGCGTGTCCTCCTACAAACACTCTTTACGATGCTTATTATTTTACAAAACCATCAAAATGTTGTTTTTTGGTCACATATACAGTCTCGTCTTTATAGTTTGATTGCACAAGGGCTACGCGTTATTCTCTTTTCCCCCACACACACTATGTTGTTGAATGGTCTGTCAGTTGTCGTGTTTTTAAAAGATTGCAAACCACCACCAATGATCGATCTCTAATAAACCCACACTTCCTTTCTTCCGTGGAGATAAATAAAAACATCAAAGTGTGATGTCACAGTCACGGCGCGAGCGTCCAGTAACTTTGCGCGTACATACAGTACAGAACAATGCATGGGGTGGGGGGGGGGGAGGCAGGGAGATGGAAGGGGCATATTATGTAGTGGTACGTCTGTTGGAAGAGGGCGGGGGAACGGCAAAAAATGTAGGGAACATTATGTGCAAACATTGGCAAGCAAAGAACACTGCAATGCAGGGGATCGTGGGATGGGGACGGGAGAGGCACGGAGGCGTGGGTTAGATATGGGACGGGATAGGGAAGGGGCACACGGTGGGACAGGGAGTTTGGGAAAAAATGAACGAGGCTCGTGAGGGGGGGGGAAAGCAAAGGGGTTTGAAAACTATACAGGACAGAAAATAATAAACTGAACTGGAACAAAATAAACAAAACGGGATATAAACGCTGGGAAAGAACCACTATCGGGATCTGCTGGAAACTGGAAAATATGGATGGGTTCGACAATGCCGAAACGGAAAAAAGACGGACAAGTGTACGATTTCACCAATCACTTAGATCCGTCTTAACTTAGGATGGGTTGTTTGCCACAGTGATTTGTATTGTGACCCTGCCCAGCCACTTTAGCCCTCCCCCGTAAACAACGCTACACTTGCAGAATTTTTACGTCGAGCTTTATAGCGGGGTTGCCGCGCGCGAAGCGCGGCATCCCGCTAGTGTATCCGAAGTTTGCGTAAAAACCACCTATTTGGGGCGTTGGGTCCCGCCGGGAAGAGACGAGCTCTGGCCCTCGCCATGGCGCGGCGCACCCATTTAGGCCCCGGACATGAGAAGAAAAAAAAGTGGATTTTTTTTTCACAAAAGTACTCCGGACTTTTTTGTTTTTACCGGGCAAGGAGACCTAAGGTCCTCAAGAGATACGGTAGGCTTTTCGCGGCGCCCGCTAAACTCCTAGAACGGGTCGATTTCAGAGCAAGCCGGCTCGTGGGTGCGAGCCGAGATACCTTTTTTGGGCCCATTTTCCGGCGAATAGGAATGGGTGATTGGGTGCGCCTTTTTCTCAACCTGCTCACAATACTAATATATGGACCAGGCTCGAAAACATTCTGATTTGGACTTGGATATTTTTCTGTAATCACCTGTCTCCGACGTCTGCGGCCGTCCTAGACGACTCACACCCAAAGGTCCTCAAGAGATAAGGTAGGCTTTTCGCGGCGCCCGCTAAACTCCCAGAACGGGGTCGAGTTCAGAGCAAGCCGGCTCGTGGGTCTCCAGACCCATGAGGGTGTTGGTGACCGAACATCTGGCTCTTGGCGATGGGGGTCCGCGATTCGCCCCTCCGAATTTATACTGAATTTTTTTTTGGACTTGTCAGACGGCAGGAAATCGGCTGCACCCGGTCACGGCTCCTTCCTCGGACTTTGGTCAAAAGTTGGCCCAAATAACGGACAGACAATGGCTCGAATTCGGAGGCAAAAAGTCCTGAAGAGATACGGTAGGCTTTTGGCGGCGCCCGCTAAACTCCGAGAACGACCCGAGTTCAGAGCAAGCCGGCTCGTGGGTGCCGGCACCCACGAGGGTGTTGGTGACTGAACCGAGAGACCTTCTTTGGGCCCAACGTCCGGCGGATGGGAAGGGGTAAGTGGGTGCCCCCAGTCCTCAACCTGCTCACTTAATAATATAGGGAGTAGATGCCTTTTGACCAGGCTCGAAAAATTTCTTATTGGACTTGGATATTTTTCTTTAATCACCTGTCCTCCGACGTCTGCGGCCTCTGCGGCCGTCGTAGACGACTCCCACCCCGGCGTCGAGAGGGCCGGGCCCGATCCCTTCGGGTTGTTGTAGGATTTCCAATTACATCTGGCTCTTGGCGATGGGGTCCGCGATTCGCCCCTCCCGGCTGAGTGCCTGGTCCGATTCGGTCAGAACTTTCGCTCAAGAGAGACGACATATCCAGCAGCGATCCCTGTGATCGGGGCCCTCCCGATTGATGCCGCCTGGCGGCGCATGCTCCTAAAGTTTGCGTAAAAACCACCGATTTGGGGCGTTGTAGGATTTCCATTTACATCTGGCTCTTGGCGATGGGGGTCCGCGATTCGCCCCTCCCGGCCGAGTGCCAAGTCCGATTCGGTCAGAACTTTCGCACACAAGAGAGACGACATATCCAGCAGCGGTCCCTGTGATCAGGGGCCCTCCCGATTGATGCCGCCTGGCGGCGCATGCTCCTAAAGTTTGCGTAAAAACCACCGATTTGGGGCGTTGTAGGATTTCCATTTACATCTGGCTCTTGGCGATGGGGGTCCGCGATTCGCCCCTCCCGGCCGAGTGCCAGGTCCGATTCGGTCAGAACTTTCGCACACAAGAGAAGACGTACCCAGCAGCGATCCCTGTGATCGGGGGCCCTCCCGATTGATGCCGCCTGGCGGCGCATGCTCCTAAAGTTTGCGTAAAAACCACCGATTTGGGGCGTTGTAGGATTTCCATTTACATCTGGCTCTTGGCGATAGGGGTCCGCGATTCGCCCCTCCCGGCCGAGTGCCTGGTCCGATTCGGTCAGAACTTTCGAACACAAGAGAAGACGTACCCAGCAGCGGTCCCTGTGATCGGGGGTTCTTCCGGTTGATGCCGCCGGGCAGTGCATGTTCCCAAAGTTTGTGTAAAAAACACCGATTTGGGGCGCAGGGTCCCGCCGGTAAGAGACGAGCTCTGGCCCTCGGCATGGTGCGGTTCGTGATGGCGCACCCATGTAGGCCAAGGACATGAGAAAAAAAAAATACTGAAAAAAAAATTTGGACTTAGAAAATTTTTCAGAAAAGTACTCTGGACTTTTGATTTTTTTAGGTGGACAAAAAAAACACCGGGCGGGTGGAAAATGTACGCCGTGTCAGACGGCCGGAAATCGGTTGCACCCGGTCCCGGCTCCTTCCTCGGACTTTTGTCAAAAGTTGGCCTAATTAACGGACGGACAATGGCTCGAATTCGTAGGCAAAAAGACCTCAAGAGATACGGTAGGCTTTTGGCGGCGCCCGCTAAACTCCGAGAACGAGTCGAGTTCAGAGCAAGCCGGCTGGTGGGTGCCGGCACCCACGAGGGTGTTGGTGACCGAACCGAGAGACCTTCTTTGGGCCCATAGTCCGGCGGATGGGGAGGGGTAAGTGGGTGCCCCTAGTCCTCAACCTGCTCACAATAATATAGGGTGTAGATGCCTTTTGACCAGGCTCGAAAAATTTCTTATTGGACTTGGATATTTTTCTTTAATCACCTGTCCTCCGACGTCTGCGGCCTCTGCGGCCGTCGTAGACGACTCCCACCCCGGCGTCGAGAGGGCCGGGCCCGATCCCTTCGGGTTGTTGTAGGATTTCCAATTACATCTGGCTCTTGGCGATGGGGTCCGCGATTCGCCCCTCCCGGCTGAGTGCCTGGTCCGATTCGGTCAGAACTTTCGCTCAAGAGAGACGACATATCCAGCAGCGATCCCTGTGATCGGGGCCCTCCCGATTGATGCCGCCTGGCGGCGCATGCTCCTAAAGTTTGCGTAAAAACCACCGATTTGGGGCGTTGTAGGATTTCCATTTACATCTGGCTCTTGGCGATGGGGGTCCGCGATTCGCCCCTCCCGGCCGAGTGCCAAGTCCGATTCGGTCAGAACTTTCGCACACAAGAGAGACGACATATCCAGCAGCGGTCCCTGTGATCAGGGGCCCTCCCGATTGATGCCGCCTGGCGGCGCATGCTCCTAAAGTTTGCGTAAAAACCACCGATTTGGGGCGTTGTAGGATTTCCATTTACATCTGGCTCTTGGCGATGGGGGTCCGCGATTCGCCCCTCCCGGCCGAGTGCCTGGTCCGATTCGGTCAGAACTTTCGCACACAAGAGAAGACGTACCCAGCAGCGATCCCTGTGATCGGGGGCCCTCCCGATTGATGCCGCCTGGCGGCGCATGCTCCTAAAGTTTGCGTAAAAACCACCGATTTGGGGCGTTGTAGGATTTCCATTTACATCTGGCTCTTGGCGATAGGGGTCCGCGATTCGCCCCTCCCGGCCGAGTGCCTGGTCCGATTCGGTCAGAACTTTCGCACACAAGAGAAGACGTACCCAGCAGCGGTCCCTGTGATCGGGGGTTCTTCCGGTTGATGCCGCCGGGCAGTGCATGTTCCCAAAGTTTGTGTAAAAAACACCGATTTGGGGCGCAGGGTCCCGCCGGTAAGAGACGAGCTCTGGCCCTCGGCATGGTGCGGTTCGTGATGGCGCACCCATGTAGGCCAAGGACATGAGAAAAAAAAAATACTGAAAAAAAAATTTGGACTTAGAAAATTTTTCAGAAAAGTACTCTGGACTTTTGATTTTTTTAGGTGGACAAAAAAAACACCGGGCGGGTGGAAAATGTACGCCGTGTCAGACGGCCGGAAATCGGTTGCACCCGGTCCCGGCTCCTTCCTCGGACTTTTGTCAAAAGTTGGCCTAATTAACGGACGGACAATGGCTCGAATTCGTAGGCAAAAAGACCTCAAGAGATACGGTAGGCTTTTGGCGGCGCCCGCTAAACTCCGAGAACGAGTCGAGTTCAGAGCAAGCCGGCTGGTGGGTGCCGGCACCCACGAGGGTGTTGGTGACCGAACCGAGAGACCTTCTTTGGGCCCATAGTCCGGCGGATGGGGAGGGGTAAGTGGGTGCCCCTAGTCCTCAACCTGCTCACTAATATAGGGTGTAGATGCCTTTTGACCAGGCTCGAAAAATTTCTTATTGGACTTGGATATTTTTCTTTAATCACCTGTCCTCCGACGTCTGCGGCCTCTGCGGCCGTCGTAGACGACTCCCACCCCGGCGTCGAGAGGGCCGGGCCCGATCCCTTCGGGTTGTTGTAGGATTTCCAATTACATCTGGCTCTTGGCGATGGGGGTCCGCGATTCGCCCCTCCCGGCCGAGTGCCAAGTCCGATTCGGTCAGAACTTTCGCACACAAGAGAAGACGTACCCAGCAGCGGTCCCTGTGATCGGGGGCCCTTCCGGTTGATGCCGCCGGGCAGTGCATGTTCCCAAAGTTTGTGTAAAAAACACCGATTTGGGGCGCAGGGTCCCGCCGGTAAGAGACGAGCTCTGGCCCTCGGCATTGTGCGGTTCGTAATGGCGCACCCATGTAGGCCAAGGACATGAGAAAAAAAAAACACCGAAAAAAAATTTTGGACAGAAAATTTTTCAGAAAAGTACTCTGGACTTTTGATTTTTTTAGGTGGACAAAAAAAACACCGGGCGGGTGGAAAATGTACGCCGTGTCAGACGGCCGGAAATCGGTTGCACCCGGTCCCGGCTCCTTCCTCGGACTTTTGTCAAAAGGTGGCCTAATTAACGGACGGACAATGGCTCGAATTCGTAGGCAAAAAGACCTCAAGAGATACGGTAGGCTTTTGGCGGCGCCCGCTAAACTCCGAGAACGAGTCGAGTTCAGAGCAAGCCGGCTGGTGGGTGCCGGCACCCACGAGGGTGTTGGTGACCGAACCGAGAGACCTTCTTTGGGCCCATAGTCCGGCGGATGGGGAGGGGTAAGTGGGTGCCCCTAGTCCTCAACCTGCTCACAATAATATAGGGTGTAGATGCCTTTTGACCAGGCTCGAAAAATTTCTTATTGGACTTGGATATTTTTCTTTAATCACCTGTCCTCCGACGTCTGCGGCCTCTGCGGCCGTCGTAGACGACTCCCACCCCGGCGTCGAGAGGGCCGGGCCCGATCCCTTCGGGTTGTTGTAGGATTTCCAATTACATCTGGCTCTTGGCGATGGGGGTCCGCGATTCGCCCCTCCCGGCCGAGTGCCTGGTCCGATTCGGTCAGAACTTTCGCTCAAGAGAGACGACATATCCAGCAGCGATCCCTGTGATCGGGGCCCTCCCGATTGATGCCGCCTGGCGGCGCATGCTCTTAAAGTTTGCGTAAAAACCACCGATTGGGCGTTGTTAGGATTTCCAACTACATCTGGCTCTTGGCATTGGGGGTCCGCGATTCGCCCCTCCCGGCCGAGTGCTTTGGATTCGATTCGGTCAGACCTTTCGCACAAAAGAGAAGACGTAACCAGCAGCAATTCCTGTGATCGGGGGCACTCCCGGTTGATGCCGCCGGCGGCGCATGCTCCCAAAGTTTGCGTAAAAACCACCGATTTGGGGGCGTTGTAGGATTTCCATTACATCTGGCTCTTGGCGATGGGGGTCCGCGATTCGCCCCTCCCGGCCGAGTGCCAAGTCCGATTCGGTCAGAACTTTCGCACACAAGAGAAGACGTACCCAGCAGCGGTCCCTGTGATCGGGGGCCCTTCCGGTTGATGCCGCCGGGCAGTGCATGTTCCCAAAGTTTGTGTAAAAACACCGATTTGGGGCGCAGGGTCCCGCCGGTAAGAGACGAGCTCTGGCCCTCGGCATGGTGCGGTTCGTGATGGCGCACCCATGTAGGCCAAGGACATGAGAAAAAAAAAATACTGAAAAAAAAATTTGGACTTAGAAAATTTTTCAGAAAAGTACTCTGGACTTTTGATTTTTTTAGGTGGACAAAAAAAACACCGGGCGGGTGGAAAATGTACGCCGTGTCAGACGGCCGGAAATCGGTTGCACCCGGTCCCGGCTCCTTCCTCGGACTTTTGTCAAAAGGTGGCCTAATTAACGGACGGACAATGGCTCGAATTCGTAGGCAAAACGACCTCAAGAGATACGGTAGGCTTTTGGCGGCGCCCGCTAAACTCCGAGAACGAGTCGAGTTCAGAGCAAGCCGGCTGGTGGGTGCCGGCACCCACGAGGGTGTTGGTGACCGAACCGAGAGACCTTCTTTGGGCCCATAGTCCGGCGGATGGGGAGGGGTAAGTGGGTGCCCCTAGTCCTCAACCTGCTCACAATAATATAGGGTGTAGATGCCTTTTGACCAGGCTCGAAAAATTTCTTATTGGACTTGGATATTTTTCTTTAATCACCTGTCCTCCGACGTCTGCGGCCTCTGCGGCCGTCGTAGACGACTCCCACCCCGGCGTCGAGTGGGCCGGGCCCGATCCCTTCGGGTTGTTGTAGGATTTCCAATTACATCTGGCTCTTGGCGATGGGGGTCCGCGATTCGCCCCTCCCGGCCGAGTGCCTGGTCCGATTCGGTCAGAACTTTCGCACACAAGAGAAGACGTACCCAGCAGCGGTCCCTGTGATCGGGGGCCCTTCCGGTTGATGCCGCCGGGCAGTGCATGTTCCCAAAGTTTGTGTAAAAAACACCGA